>NC_048567.1:57359183-57379183 GCF_013265735.2 Oncorhynchus mykiss | reverse complement strand
AGTTTTGTTTTCGCTGGAAGGTGACTTCCTTTCAGTGATGGTTGAAGTGTGTGTGTGTGTGTGTGTGTGTTGAATCACCTAGATGAGGCAGTGTGTGTGTGTGTGTGTGTGTGTGTGTGTGTGATCACCTAGATGAGTCAGTGTGTGTGTCTAGCTCTCAGGAGGTTACACAACAACCTCAAGCATCATATTCCAGTGAACTATCATGTCGGTAACCTTATGATCACCCCCCGTTAAGCCCAGTAGCAGTCTAAACTTACCCCATTTGAATCCAATCTCGGTGGCCTTGTTCTCCTTCAGTTTAGCCTCCTGGTCATTGGCTCCATCCCAAACACACAGCCTCTTTGGTTTCTTCACAGTCTGTCTTCAGTGAAGAACAACAGTGTGTCTAGTCTAGAGATTACAGCATCCAGATACCCAGACAGTCCTGGCCTGGAGCAAGAAGAGAGAGATACAATTCCATCAATAAGTGGATTCAATAGAGTCAAATAAACAAACCAGCAGAAACAGCTGAAACTAGTATTTCTGTCTTCTATGAGGTAGTGATGGGGGAAAAAATGTATAGCTACATATTGGGATATTATTTTTGATTATATATTGCAGTCTTCTTTTTGCGCTCGTTGGCTGTACCTGAACCAAAACTCCAGTATTTTTCCTTCATAGCCTGTTCTCCATCTTCTTTTTCAATAGGAAGCCAATTTGTTTTCAGCAATACATATAGAATCGTGAGAATCGCAATAAACATTGTATCGGCACCTAAGTATCATGATAAAATCATACCGTGAGGTCCCTGGCAATTCCCAGCCCAAACGGGTGGGGGAGAGAGAGAGAGAGAGAGAGAGAGAGAAATCGAGCGAGAGAGATACTTCTAGATGTATTTGATAGTGTAAAAAAAGCAGAACTGAACTGAATTAGCCGTAAGTGAGTAACATCATTAGAGTTTGATTATTAGTTCAGGGAAACACACACACTGATGTTCACACATCCAACTCTAGTCACTGTGTCATGCAATTCAACTACTGGGCTTCAAAGCTGAATGACAACATTACACAACATTTTCCACCATGACAAAACTGCACAAATACAAGACCAACCAGGACAGTCGAAATCACACATCTCAAGTCAAACTACACATCTCTTGCCAAACTACAGACAACTCTGAAGAACTGAAAGGATCACACAACTATTTCCACAGAAATAGAAGTCAGGAAATATCACAGCAGCACATTCTTACCTAGTTCTAAACTTGCTTCAAGCCTCTAGAATATATTCCTATATCTTCCATTCCAAAGGACCCTATCCCATCCTCGACACACACATCTCTGCATCCTCAGTCATCATAGCTACCTGGGAGAGACAGAGTCTAAAAGCAGCACAGCACAGTCACTGACGTCACACGTTACCTTTTTTAGAAGCCAGCCAGTTTCCATTTGTGACAACCCCCTTGGTAGGTAGCGGGGAGGGTGGAGAATGGAGTAGCAAAAGCCTGAGGTTTGACAAGCCAAGTGCCTAGAACGTAGAACGTGAGGCAGCAGCAGCAGCAGCAGCATCAGAGGAGCTGACGCACACACACACACACACACACACACCACACACACACACACACACACACACGCACACACACACGCACGCACGCACGCACACACACACACACACACACACACACACACACACACACACACACACACACACACACACACACACATACACATACACATGCACACGCACACACACACACGAGCTGCAGCCCAGTAGCTTCTTTCATCTATCTTTAAAACCACGGTGGTGCCGCTCACTTCGCTTCCTGCTTACCACAACAATATCCTGATCTGACACACATTGCAGCTGTGTGTGTTTGGACAGGTGTCAGGTGTTATACCCTGATGAAGACAGCTTGGCTGTCGAAACGTTGGTAATTACATTTTTGCATCTGAGCTCCTAGAGTGTGCAGCTCTCTTTTATTTTCAAGTTTTCTACTCCGCTAGCCAGCACCTCGCCTAAATAGGTGTTCTACTCCGCTAGCCAGCACCTCGTCTTAATAGGTGTTCTACTCCGCTAGCCAGCACCTCGTCTTAATAGGTGTTCTACTCCGCTAGCCAGCACCCTGTCTTAATAGGTGTTCTACTCCGCTAGCCAGCACCTCGTCTTAATAGGTGTTCTACTCCGCTAGCCAGCACCTCGTCTTAATAGGTGTTCTACTCCGCTAGCCAGCACCTCGTCTTAATAGGTGTTCTACTCCGCTAGCCAGCACCTTGTCTTCATAGGTGTTCTACTCCGCTAGCCAGCACCTCGTCTTAATAGGTGTTCTACTCCGCTAGCCAGCACCTCGTCTTAATAGGTGTTCTACTCCGCTAGCCAGCACCTCGTCTTAATAGGTGTTCTACTCCGCTAGCCAGCACCTCGTCTTAATAGGTGTTCTACTCCGCTAGCCAGCACCTCGTCTTAATAGGTGTTCTACTCCGCTAGCCAGCACCTTGTCTTAATAGGTGTTCTATTCCGCTAGCCAGCACCTCGTCTTAATAGGTGTTCTACTCCGCTAGCCAGCACCTCGTCTTAATAGGTGTTCTACTCCGCTAGCCAGCACCTCGTCTTAATAGGTGTTCTACTCCGCTAGCCAGCACCTCGTCTTAATAGGTGTTCTACTCCGCTAGCCAGCACCTCGTCTTAATAGGTGTTCTACTCCGCTAGCCAGCACCTCGTCTTAATAGGTGTTCTACTCCGCTAGCCAGCACCTCGTCTTAATAGGTGTTCTACTCCGCTAGCCAGCACCTCGTCTTAATAGGTGTTCTACTCCGCTAGCCAGCACCTCGTCTTAATAGGTGTTCTACTCCGCTAGCCAGCACCTCGTCTTAATAGGTGTGCGTTTCTTTTTCTTCTGGACAGGTGTCGGAGTCATTTTTATCCAGTATGTCATGTGGGACATCACTGTCAGTGGATACCAGTGCCCCAATGAGTTGACTATATTGTATTCATTACTTTTCGTGTGTGTGTGTCTGTTTCTCTGTGTGTTTCTCTGTGTGTTTGTCTGTGTGTATCAGTATCCCATTGAGCATTAACCACTGAGCACTCTTACACAGTCTATAATTATGTGATAATAACA
Source organism: Oncorhynchus mykiss (assembly GCF_013265735.2). Classification (NCBI taxonomy): domain Eukaryota; kingdom Metazoa; phylum Chordata; class Actinopteri; order Salmoniformes; family Salmonidae; genus Oncorhynchus; species Oncorhynchus mykiss. The sequence continues at coordinate 57,376,083 of NC_048567.1, read as the reverse complement.
TGCCAGTTAGTTGTGACACCTCCTCCAGCCGTTCCTATCTAGGGAGAAAGGAAACACACACACACACACACACACACACACACACACACACACACACACACACTGACTCATCTAGGTGATGTGTGCTGGGTCTGTCTGTCTCAAATCATCTCCCTGCCCTGGAGGACAACTAAGAAGGAGAAAACCACTTTGGCAGAAATAAAGGCCCAGGGACTGTCTCTCTCTCTCTGTGTGTGTGTGTGTGTGTGTGTGTGTGTGTGTGTGTGTGTGTGTGTGTGTGTGTGTGTGTGTGTGTGTGTGTGTGTGTGTGTGTGTGTGTGTGTGTGTGTGTGTGTGTGTGTGTGTGTGTGTGTGTGCGTGCGTGCGTGCGTGCGTGCCTGAGTCGGAAAATGTATGTGTCTTTGTATGTGCTGTTGTACTAGCGTGTGTGTGTGTGTGGGTGTGTGAGTGTTTGTGTGCTCGCACATGTGCATGTGTATACTCTGCGGGTGGTAAGTGTCTGTCTGTCTAAACATCATGGACCACTATGATGGCCCAGCAGGTGTTTTTAGGCTAATCCTCCATACTGTGTGAGTACTGTGTGAGTGACAGGGAGCACCAGCAAACCCAGCTGGAGAGCAGGGAATGGCCGTCCCTCACTCTGGGACACCATGGGATGGTGCTACTGGTGAAGTGTGGACTGATGTGAAGTGTGGTGATGTGTTCAGTGTTCCCTTCACTGACTTCTCAGTACCAAACTTGGGTGGGATCCGTGGTGGTGTGTGTGCAAGCCAAGCCCTGTACAGTATACAACAGCCTGTGTCATTAGGTGGCATTGAGCCTGAAAACACAGACAAAACCTGGCCAGTTGGAGATTTGAAGGCTCAGCCTCAGTCACTCTGCACTAAGACGAAGTGACTATTCACTAGACCGTATCCACACACAGGAAAATGTCTTGGTTCTTCCACCACCATGCTATTCTCAACGACGGTGTCATGTGTCACTGCTGCCATAATAACATTGACCTCTGACAACAAAGTTATGGTCAAGACAAGAGTTAGAATGTAGGACGGCTATGTGGATGGTTAAAAGGTAGAGAGGTAGCTGGACTATGAGACAGGTTTAAACTGTTAGACATGCATTTGTCAATTCAGCAAAATCTCTTATCCAGATTGTCCTACGGTCAGTGAATGCAATATATTGGGCATTGGATAACAGTACAAATACAGGTATCATCTAGGCCAGGGGAGTATCAGCGGGTTTCTGGGTTTTCCTTTCACCTAAGACCTAGACAAGCAGGTGAGTTCTTTACTAATTAGTGACCTTAATTCATTAATTAAGTACAAGGGTGAAGCGAAAATCCACAGACACTTGGCCCTCCGTGGAACGAGTTTGACACGTGATCTAGGCCTATCCACTGGTGTGTCAGCTATACCATATAGGGTCTTTTCATGTTGTGCTTTACAATAAGCCGAGACAGACGTACGGTGAAGTTGCCATTATACAGGTGCAGTAACATTACAAGGTCACTGGAGCATCAGTAACAGCAGTGTCCTTCAGTAAATTAGGCTAGTAATATACCCAGGCCAGGAATGAAGATTAAAAAAAGGCCAGAACAAGGATCACTGGAGATGCAATGTTGAGGCCCTTTGCTCCACTAGGAATTAACTCACTCAGACCAGGTTCCCTGTGATGACTGATCTGATCTGCTGGCATGTGGCAGACTGGCAGTCAGTCAGACAAGCTCTGATTTAGAGAGCATGTCTGGTCAAGTGGGAACACTCCTGGCAGTAAGCACATTATTAGATGCTCGATATAGTCCTGAGTTCAATCCCTACTTCCACATGTTCTGTTTCCTCCTGATCTGTCTCCTGCCTCTATTTCCATACTGCCTGAATAAAGCTCTAATACCACAAAAGCAGGGCGGAATACCACTCTTCTTAAAAACACATGAATTTACATTTTAGCAGACACTCTAATCCAGAGCAAATTACAGGAGCAATTAGGGTTAAGTGCATTGCTCAAGGGCACATTGACAGACTTTTCACCTAGTCGGCTCTGGGATCCGAACCAGCAACTTTTTGGTTACAACACTGTTAACCGCTAGGCTACCTGCCTTAGTTTAGAGAGCAAAACAGAGTGGCCATGTTGGCATTAGATTCTACAACCTGTCTGTCTTGCGGGCTGGGGGAAGGACTCCAGCAGTGACTATTAATCCCAGAGATTGCATCTGATCTGGTCATGTAGCAATCCGATAGGCTGGAAGCCTTGGATACCACGGGCTTATTGATCGACTAGAGATGCTTATCGCCAATATCTTATGTAACACAACCATTCATTCACATGACCCTTCAATGGAATACTGGTCTCACCGAGGGAATCAATCTCCAGATAATTTCACTAAAACAAACCACATGCACTTAATAGTTACTGATGGAATCTAATAATTTAAACACATTATAAACTGGGTGGTTCGAGCCCTGAATGCTGATTGGCTGACAGCCGTGGTATATTACGGGTACGACAAAACATTTATATTTACTGCTCTATGTCACACCCTGATCTGTTTCACCTGTGTTTGTGATTGTCTCCACCCCCCTCCAGGTGTCACCCATCTTCCCCATTATCCTTTGTGTATTTATACCTGTGTTCTCTGATTGTCTGTTGTTCAGTTTGTCAAGTCAACCAGCGTTTTTGTCTCAGCTCCTGCTTTACCCAGTCTCTCTTTTCTCGTCCTCCTGGTTTTTGACCCTTGCCTGTCCTGACCCTGTACCCACCCGCCTGACCACTCTGCCTGACCCTGAGCCTGCCTGCCATCCTGTACCTTTGCCCCACCTCTGGATTACCGACCTCTGCCTAACCTGACCCTGCCTGCGGTCCTGTACCTTTGCCCCTGTTGAGAGGAGGTGGATGGGGAGAGAGAGGAGGGAAGGCAAGGGAATGAGAGGAGAGAGAGTGTAGGGGAGAGGAGAGGAGGGAGGGGAAAAGTGGGAGGGAGGAGAGGTTAGAGAGAGAAGTGGTGGGAAGGGGTGAGTGGATCCTGACAAGCCATCCTTACTGTAGGTGCAGACAGATGAACTCTTTAAAGTAGGAGGAGACAGAATACTCAACCAGACGAGAGAGAGAGAGCCTGAACGAGAGCAAGATGCCAGGAGACAAAAAGAAGGCATAACCTCCATTTCCCCACCTCTCTCCCCTTTCATCAGTCAGAGAAATGTGGGTTAATAAGAATCATCCCGGGCTCACCAGTCATCAACTCCTACTACAACTCTCTACAGAGTCTCTCCACAGAGCACCACCAGTGTATAGACGACTAGCATAGTAGCGTTCTGGCAACATCAAAGGTCTAAAGTGGAAGTCTGGAGTTAATTAGGCAACATGTCCCTGGGATGTGTGTGAACTACAAGGCCATGGGGAGGAGAGGCTGTGTAGAGGGGGTGTAGTTTAGACTCAGAACACAGAGAATACACTCTACGTTCTTAGAAAAAAAGGTTCCAAAAGGGTTCTTTGGCTGTCCCCATAGGAGAACCCTTTCTGGTTCCAGGTAGAACCCTTTTAGGTTCCATGTAGACCCCTCCGTAGAAAGGGTTCTACATGGAACCAAAAAGGGTTTTACCTGAAACCAAATAGGGTTCTTCAAAGGATTCTCCTATGGGGACAGCCAAGAACCCTTTTAGGTTCTAGATAGCACCTTTTCTTCTAAGAGTCTACTGTGTTACCCTTTTCTCATTATTTGTTTATTTGTTTATTTGTTTGTTATTTGTTTATTTAACCTTTATTTAACCTTTATTTAACTAGGCAAGTCAGTTAAGAACAAATTCTTATTTACAATGACAGCCTACCAAAAGGCAAAAGACCTCCTGCAATATAAATATAGGACAAAACACACATCACAACAAGAGAGACACAACACTACATAAAGAGAGAGCTAAGACAACTGTTGAGCTGAGTCAAGCCAAGTCAAGTGCTGTGCTTGTCTGGTTACGAATCCACCACAGTTGCTTGAACCATGCTGGAAAGGACAATGTGAAAGAAAAATATCTGAGCGAGAACAGCACTGTACTGGTCAGTGTGAAAAGGTTATGTGTTTAGTAGTGCACAGGCCTGTTCGGGAGAACGTAACGTTACAGAACGATCACATACAACTGTATCGTGTAGAACAGACATGATTGTATGATTCTATCTGCATTGTGCCGAATGTTTCACATCACTGATTACAGCTCAGGTGAAGGCTGGGCATGTCTCTGTTCTGTTCCTGGACGGTGAGTGGGCGGAGGTCATTCATTACCTTCCACTGAATATTTCACCAGTCTGAGTTGTTAACTGGCTCTATGAATAATACAGACAGGGAATGAGGTGATATGTAGGTTACCTTCCAAATTGCACCCTTTTTCTTATATAGTACACTATTTTGGACAAGGGCCCATAGGGCTCTGGTCAAAAGTAGTGCACTATATAGGGAATAGGCTGCAACTGCCATTTGGGCACTCATAGATAGCACAGACACGGTCACCTTTCTTCTTTTGTATGATTTTTTCCATGAGCACAGAGGAGCCAAATGCAGCTTCGCTTCACTCTATTCATTCAAAGAGACAGTGAATAGAGTCTTCAATAGAGAGAGAGACTGTTCAAAGGAACACATCCAACCAATCCATGCAAATCATGTCCAGGGAAGGCTATCATAAAAGACTATAAAGATAAGAAGCTGGGATGATGGTTTAAATGAAGGGATGACGAGCAAAGTCAAATATGTCCCAAACTATTTGAGCAATAACTATGTGCTTGTTCTGTGGACCTCTTCATATATTTGCTTGTTGTAACGCACATAGGCTGTTTCAATTTGATTGGGTGGAAAATGGCAGGCCTAATGTACTGGTATGTTCTTCAGCGACTGATGGACACATCTTTCTCAGTAACAGTGTTAGGAACCACACACACCTTTCATCTGCTGTTTGTTCGCCGTTCATTCGGCGCGGTGTGTTTAGGTGCCACCCGCAAATTGCGTTTGGCACTCTGTTCAGAGGTGCTTACTACTCTCGGCCAGCAAACGCTACCGGTGTGTCCGTGCCTTTAGGGTACAAGATGATATAGCTTTGCATTGGTACAATTTACCCCTGGCTGGTTTAGCAATAGTACACTGTACCTGTCAATAGGGTGCTGGTGGCGGCGGTGCCACTGTGAAAGTCAAAGAGACAGATGGACAATGTAGATACCAACCAGAATCAATATGTTTTCCATGTCAACATAGTTCATCGTTATGGTTAATTGAAGGTTCAGAAGCCATATGCTGCTATGGGTCATTCTACAGAAGTGTTGCAAATTGGGGTCTGGGGAAAAAAATCTAATTTGTATCCTATTTCTCCAAAACTTTCAGTACACATGTCTTCCAACATATGCTGGGTAGACATACAGTTGAAGTTGGAAGTTTACATACACTTAGGTTGGAGTCATTAAAACTTGTTTTTCAACCACTCCACACATTTCTTGTTAACAAACTATAGTTTCGGCAAGTCGGTTAGCACAACACAAGTAATTTTTCCAACATACTCGTTTTAGTATAGACTGTAGATGGGTATAACTCATTTTAGTATAGACTGTAGATGGGTATAACTCGTTTTAGTATAGACTGTAGATGGGTATAACTCGTTTTAGTATAGACTGTAGATGGGTATAACTCGTTTTAGTATAGACTGTAGATGGGTATAACTCGTTTTAGTATATACTGTAGATGGGTATAACTCGTTTTAGTATAGACTGTAGATGGGTATAATTCGTTTTAGTATAGACTGTAGATGGGTATGACTCATTTTAGTATAGATATTGCCATCAAGTAGAGTAAACTTGAGTGCAGTATAGTATAGTACAGTAGTATACTGTTCGGTACAGTATAGCACATTATAGATGTCTATGTTTTGGCCAACTAGATGTCAATGCTTGGGATCTTGGAGGGTTGGAGCCCCCTTGCTGGCTATGCATCTCAATACTAGAAAATAGTAAATAAATATCCTACGTTTGGAGACTTAACAGTTTAAAAAATATATACATATATACATATATATATATATATTTATGGTACTGCAAATTGCACCACTTCTGTAGAATCACCACATAAAGTAATCACCCAATGATCACAAATGCACTAGAGGTGACGGTATGATGTAAATAGCAGCCAACCCAATAACAGTGTTTGTGTCCCAAATGGCACCCTATTATGTACATAGTGCACTACTTTAGACCAGAGCACTATGGGCCCTGGTCAAAAATATTGCACTATATAGGGAATTGGATGCCATTTGGAACACATCCAGTGTAATAGAGCCAATCAGAGGAGTGGGTATCTGTCACTCCATTCCGGCTCTGGTATTGACTCATGGAGGGTTATAGATCCATCATGGATCTGTCACTACCACCAGTTTCTTTGGACACAGCCCAAAATAAAGCAGTCTCCCAGGGTTGGAAATAGGGGGAACACAGGGAATCTGAGTTCCTCTTTCTTATGGTGAATTGAATGGCTTTACATTGGTGCGTTCCCAGAGTTACTTTTTTCCGTTTGCAGACTGCTCTCCCCTCTTACGCAATCAAACAGTCCAGACCTTAATGACATGGTACTGTACTGTACAGTAGACTAATAATTGCTAACCACATGTGACAGTGCATAAGCTGATGAATACAGTACAGTAGGCCTGGAGAGAGGCAGGCAGACAGCCCTTAGTGAGATGAAGATGCTACTGTATTGTTGGTAATATAATCATTCCTATTCACATGTGACAGTGCATGATTTGATCTGATCAATAAAGTACAGTAGGCCTGGAGGGAGCATGGCTGCTGTACAGTATATCATGTAACATAACCCGATAGGGAGCTGGTTTCCCCATCGGGACTCTGAATGAAAACGAAGCAGCATTCTAATTCTCTTTTAGACTTATGAATCAATGTTGTCCATGCAGACAGCAGTCCTCTCTCTCTTCCATCCCTGAAGGCTGTTCTTCTTCTCCTTCGAACATAATATGAAAACCTGGGCTCTGTCCGCTGCACCACTGGGTTCAAATAGTATTTCACAGCATTTCAAAAGCTTCCCCTTTGTTTTATTGTGCTTGCCTGGCAAAATGGAAACAATAGAATTGTCACAAAATTATAAACCTCGCATGTCAGGCATTCCAGACGGGCTAGACCAATCGCTCAAAGTATTTGAATGATTTCGGACAGTGTTCACTTTTTGGACCCAGGTCTGTTCAGCTGCATGGACAACAGGAGGCAGAGATGGTGGTCGCGCTCCCGTCCCCACTTTTGGCATTTCTGTGACAAAGAGCTGCACTATTTTTTTAAATGAAGCAAGCTATGCTAGCTCAGTGTTTGTGGCGCTCTGTCAATTAGGCATTTCATTCCTAGTTTATACACAAGAGTATCACAAGAGGTTTCTCTCAATTCAATGGCTCGTTGTATGAACACAGGACCTGATTGTTGATAACTACCTCAAATCAAATATCTTTCCTGTCTCATTTAAATAATCAGCCCTACAGAAAGGTTTAATGCAATGGATACAAAACAACGTGGGTTCCGACAGCAGACCCCTGTAAAAAAAATATAATTTAGAGGTCTGATTACAACTAATTGTAGGCTACACACAGTGGCTCCCAAGTCCAGTCCTCGAGTACCCCCAACAGGAACCGGTGTTTGGAATTCATTTGAGCCAGTTTGCTACAGGAGGAAAATAATCCTGCAACTACAGGAAATGTGAATTATTATGTGAATTATAATGTATGGACATTTTTGTAGGGGTTGATACATTTTTCATAAGGGAAAATCAAGTCTGAAATTTCAAAGTGGAAATCACAAACTTCAGAGGCCTTTTTAAACCTAAAATACAGTGCATTGCAGGATAGTTCTCCTGCAACAGGGTGATCAAATATGATCCTACATCTGTATGTTTCTTGTTGTTGATAAACTACTTGAAATCAAATATGTATGTTTGCTGTCTCATTTAAATACACCTTATGCCTTATAGAAATGTACAATGCAATGGAAACAAAACATTGTTGTTTTCCAGGCTGATAGAAACAAAACAACCTGATCTGATCCAGTAGAGTACAGTATTTGGGTTCAGGTAGAGGTCTCTGTAAGCCCAGGCAGTGTAGTCTAGTAGTGAGGCTTCCTAGCTCGGCTGTCGCCTTTACAGTGTTTCCTATTTTTGTTGTTGTTACTGCTGCAGGGGGTAATGACATCAACACCGCCACCACCGCGGCAACGGTAACAATAACAAAAACAATCTAGGGACCTCTGTGAGATGAGTGTGACCTCATTCCTACACGATAAATCTCCTGAGAGAGAGAGAGAGAGAGAGAGAGAGAGAGAGAGAGAGAGAGAGAGAGAGAGAGAGAGAGAGAGAGAGAGAGAGAGAGTAGGAGAGAGAGGCTGGGGTAGAGTGATAGAGAGAGAGAGAGAGAGAGAGAGTAGGAGAGAGAGGCTGGGGTAGAGTGATAGAGAGAGAGAGAGAGAGAGAGAGAGTAGGAGAGAGAGAGAGAGAGAGAGAGAGAGAGAGAGAGCAAGAGAGAGAGAGAGAGAGAGAGAGAGTAGGAGAGAGAGAGAGAGAGAGTAGGAGAGAGAGGCTGGGGTAGAGTGATAGAGAGAGAGAGAGAGAGAGAGAGAGAGAGTAGGAGAGAGAGAGAGAGAGAGAGAGCGAGAGAGAGAGAGAGAGAGAGTAGGAGAGAGAGGCTGGGGTAGAGTGATAGAGAGAGAGTAGGAGAGAGAGGCTGGGGTAGAGTGATAGAGAGAGAGTAGGAGAGAGAGGCTGGGGTAGAGTGATAGAGAGAGAGGTGGAGAGAGAGGCTGGGGTAGAGTGATAGAGAGAGAGTAGGAGAGAGAGGCTGGGGTAGAGTGATAGAGAGAGAGTAGGGGAGAAAGGCTGGGGTAGAGTGATAGAGAGAGAGTAGGAGAGAGAGGCTGGGGTAGAGTGATAGAGAGAGAGTAGGGGAGAAAGGCTGGGGTAGAGTGATAGAGAGAGAGGTGGAGAGGCTTTGGGGAAAGAATATGTGTTGAGGAAACAGAAAAGGAGGAGGAGGAGCAGGAGAGCGACATGGGAAATGAGATAAGAGGGAAAGCGAGAGAGGTAGAGAGAGAGAGAGAGAGAGAGAGAGAGAGAGGTAGAGAGAGAGAGAGAGAGGTAGAGAGAGAGAGGTAGAGAGAGAGATACTAACAAATAATGATGGCGCATGACTTAAAGTCCGTAGATAGCATGGGAGAGGAAGCATGAAAGAGAGAAAAAGAGAGAGCGATAGAGGGAGAGAGAGAGGGCGGAGAGAGATCGAGAAAGAGAGACAGGGTGAACAGAGAGTGAGATGGAGAGAGCAAGACAGAGAGACACAGCAAGAGTGTGAGAGAGAGAGATTGCGAGAGACAGGAGAGAGAATGAGGGAGCAAGAGATAAAGAGAGAGAATGAGAGAGTTAATCCCAGGAGTGTTGTCGATAAACAAAGAGAGGGTAATAAGGGAGAATTTACTCAGGAACAGATGGCAGAATGACTCATTCATATCACTGACAGGGGAATGGAGAGAGAGGGTGGAGAAAGGAGAGAAAGATGGAGAAAGATCGGGGCAGTGAGGGAGAAGGAGAGGAGGGAGAAGGGGGACCTAAAGTAGCTCCTGTCTAGAGTGATTGATATCAGTCATGTCTTCCATCACATCACCACCCTGTATCTGACTGCTCTGTCCTTGACTCACACAAGAAAAAATAACAAATAGAAAATTCTACCCATGTTAGTGTGCTTATTAATAAACCTCCTGTTTCAAAGGCTCTCTTCTCAGAGAAACCATTCTGTTAAAGTGGGACGGAACACCAAAGAATATAATGAGAACTTTTACAATAGAAAATGATTAGACATCCCATCGTAATAAAAAATGCATACTAAATACGAATTCAAACCAATACATGCATTCAAAACATTCAATCAGGCAAACACATGCTCTCGTGGTTTTGTATTTTTAAAGAACAGGTCAATGTGGCCCTTTCACCCTGCTGCTTGAGAATGTCATGTCGGTAGTAGCTTTTCCCCATGAGGAGCTGATCAAAGTATTGGCATACACCTAAAGAGGATCGCTCCCCCAGAGCCCTTCATTCATTGCTCTGGGGTCTGGTGTCAGAACAGGGATCACACAGCTAACTGTGACAACCAACACAGAGAGAGGAGAGGAAAGGGGGGAGAGGAGAGATCAAAGCGGGGGAGTGGTGGGCTCCCTGGGTCTCCTAGTCTCCCTAATCCAAGGCCAGGCTAGTAATGGGCTTACATGCGGGAGGAGGGGAGAGAAGGAGGGGATGAGGAGAGGTCAGGGGAGGTGATTTGGAATAAAAGGGGAGGAGAGTCATTGATCAGCTGTCATCTGTTTGCCGAGGAGCTAAACACCATCTCTCTCTCTCTCTCTCTCTCTCTCTCTCTCTCTCTCTCTCTCTCTCTCTCTCTCTCTCTCTCTCTCTCTCTCTCTCTCTCTCTCTCTCTCTCTCTCTCTCTCTCTCTCTCTCTCTCTCTCTCTCTCTCTCTCTCTCTCTCTCTCTCTCTCTCTCTCTCTCTCTCTCTCTCTCTCTCTCTCTCGAAAGGTTGCTGGATCGAATCCCCAAGCTGGCAAGTTAAAAATCTGTCATTCTGCCCCTGAGCAAGGAAGTTAACCCACTGTTCCCTGGGCACCGAAGACGTGGATGTCGATTATGGCAGCCCCCCACACCTCTCTGATTCAGGGTTAAATGCGGAAGACACATTTCAGTTGAAGGCATTCAGATGTACAACTGAATGGGAATCCCCACCCCCGTCTCTTTTAAGCCTTTCAAACCAAGACGTTTTTCAGTTTTTCTGCATTTTGTTACGTTACAGCCTTATTCTAAAATGTATTAAATAAAAATATTTCCTCATTAATCTAAACATAATACCCCATATTGACAAAGCGAAAAACAGGTTTTTAGACATTTTTAGAAATATAAAAAAAAAGGTACATAGGTATTCAGACCCTTTGCTATGAGACTCAAAATTGAGCTCAGGTGCATCCTGTTTCCGTTAATCATCTTTGAGATGTTTCTACAACTTGATTGGAGTCCACCTGTAGTAAAAATCAATTGATTGGACATGATTGGGAAAGGCACACAACTGTCTATATACAGTGTTTTGGTTTCGGTTCCACAGTTGACAGTGCAAAACCAAGCCATGAGGTGGAAGGAATTGTCCGTAGAGACAGGATTGTGTTGAGGCACAGATCTGGGGAAGGGTACTAAAACATTTCTGCAGCATCGAAAGTCCCCAAGAACACACTGGCCTACATCATTCTTAAATGGAAGAAATTTTGAAACACCAACACTCTTCCTGGAGCTGGCCGCCCGGGCCAAACTGAGCAATCAGGGGGATAAGGGCCTTGGTCAGGGAGGTGACCAAGAACCCGATGGTCACTCTGACAGAGCTCCAGAGTTCCTCTGTGGAGATGGTAGAATTTTCCAGAAGGACAACGATCTCTGCAGCACTCCACCAATCAGGCATTTATGGTAGAGTGGCCAGACTGACCCACTCCTCACATGACAGCCCGCTTGGGGTTTGCCAAAAGGCACTTAAAGACTCTCAGACCATGATAAACAAGATTCTCTGGTCTGATGAAATCAAGATTGAAATTTTTGGCCTGAATGCCAAGCGTCACGTCTGGAGGAATCCTGGCACCATCCCTACGATGAAGCATGGTGGCGGCAGCATCATGCTGTGGGGATGTTTTTCAGTGGCAGGAAACTGGGAGACTAGTTAGGATTGAGGGAAAGACGAACAGAGCAAAGTACAGGGAGATCCTTGATGAAAACATGCTCCAGAGTCCTCAGGCTGGGGTGAAGATTCACCTTCCAACAGGACAATGACCCTAAACACACAGCCAAGACAACGCAGGACTGGCTTCCTGACAAATTTCTGAATGTCCTTGATTGGCCCAGCCAGAACCCGATCGAACATATCTGGGGAGACCTGAAAATAGATGTGCAGCGGCACTGCCCATCCAACCTGACAGAGCTTGAGAGGATCTGCAGAGAAGAATGAGAGAAACTCCCCAAATACAGGTGTGCCAAGCTTCCAGCATCATACCCAATAAGACTCGAGGCTGTAATTACTGCCAAAGGTGCTTCAACAAAGTACTGAGTAAAGGGTCTGAATACTTATGTAAATGTGATATTTCAGGTGTTTTTATAAATTTGCAAAAAAAAATGTAAAACCTGTTTTCGCTTTGTCACTATGAGGTATTCTGTGTAGATTGATTAGGGGAAACATTTTAGAATAAGGCTGTAATGTAACAACATGAAAGTGAAAGGGTCGGAAAACTTTCTGAAAACACTACATTTATGCACAAATATTTATATAATAACCATCATTACGAAGTAAACTTGGAGTCACGTGATGACATGTTGTGTGGTCCTCCCACTACGACTTGTCCAGAAAGCAGTTTATTACAGATGAAGTAAGTTAAGTTCCAATAGTAGGCACACTCACTACATGACGCCATTTTGTTGTGAGAAAACCATCAGTAGAGTTAAAAATGCAATGGAAACCCATTAAATGTATATTTTTTTATTCAGTACATGGGAATTCAACCGCAAAAGTTATTTTTACGTGCACTATGTCATCACGCACAGCCTTTTATCCGCAACAAGTACATTTGATGGAAGGAAACACATGAGTGGGGAAATATGCATATTGTTTTCATGCTGATTTTTGAATAGTCACATGAAAATCTGTTGCCAATTGGATGGAAACCGAGCTAGTGATCCGAACATTTTGCCAGAATGTTATTTAGCTTAACAAGTGGATTATTTTGCTCTTCACTCAGTCGTTTAGTATCCTAGGCCTCCTCCCAACCAAAACCTGTGACTTTACTTAATCAATTAATGTGATTTTGTTTAACTGAATCTCTGTCTGTATAGGCTATTTGGTTAATGGGTTTCTGGCTGGGCAAATAAGTGGAAGGGTGGTATAGCTCATCTATTAATTTGCTCATCTATCAATGATCAGAAACATTTAGCATGCAATAACTGTAGCCTAAATCAAGTGAATGCCTATTATTATTGCGCGCATAGGCAACTGCAAAAACCCGCGGAGGTTGTGAAACATGAACACGAGACTCACATGCTTTTGAAAAAATGGATTGCTATTATTTTCTATCATTATCATGGTGAAGAAAGGCCTGCTCGTAATGCAAGACCTACCCCAGCTCCCTAACAAAGCGGAGTGAAGGTAGGAAAAATATGAAATGTGGATTTTAAAAAAGCATGGGCTTGCTTTATATGACAGTGGTTCCACCTGTTGCCATGACGCAAGTTGTGTGAGAAAAATATTATTTGTATTATTTGTGTGTTGACTGTGAACCTATGTGTCTTGTATGTTTAATGAACAAAGGAAGTATTGATTTCATGTGCATGGCGCAGCCATTTAGCATATAGGCTGCACAGACCAGTAACATAATCACATTCAAAATATGCAATTCTATTTGGAAAATATATTTTATTTGTCTTATAATGTTTCTTAGGACCTGCCTAAAATAAATTAATAATGGATTTCTTTGTGATGGTGTATTTAGATTTTTGGAAATATTGCCTTTATTTAACTGGGCAGGTCAGTTAAGAACAAATTCTTATTTACAACGACGGCTGCCAATCGCCCTATGGGACTCCCAATCACGGCCGGATGAGATACAGCCTGAATTCAAACCAGGGACTGTAGTGACGCCTCTTACACTGAGATGCAGTGCCACTTGGGAGCCCAATGGATTATTCAATGGATGTATCTACTCCCAATCCTAAACGTGCCAGCATGTGCACGGGATATATAAAATACTTACACTAGCAAGAATGTGGTAAATTGGATTGTATGAATTGGGCTCTAAAAAACATTGGCAGATTAAAAAAAAAAAAATTTTACAGGCAACATACTGTACAGTCTGTCTGTAAAGGGTATAACTCTCTCTCTCTCCTCTCTCTCTCTCTGTCTCTTTCTTTCTCTCTCACTCATGCTGGTGTGATGAACACATAGCTGTCTATCACTCCTCACAGCTCTACAATCACTATCATTCAGACAGACCCAGCACAGCAGAGCACAGTAGGGATATGGAGCTGCTGTCATATCTGGGTTGCAGGGAGACAGACAGTCACACTATGTGCCAGTTCAGAGCCACAGTCCTACGCAACATGCTGTACTGTTTAGGAATTAAATTTGGCAGCCTGAACTGTCTACTACTATTTTAATTCAACTGAGCCAAAAATAGCAGTATAGTATTTTTACCTGGGAGCTGTGACAACTTCTCATCCTGGAAGCATGTTCAGCATTAGTGTGTCTGATTTCTTCAATTGTAGCTAACATCAGAGGGGTTTTCCATTATAATTTAATAAAAACATAATATGCCAACTGAAAAATCAACCTTTTTAGCAGGTAGCACGAGTGCCATTTTTGCTTTTACAGTGAGTGTAGTGAGTGGGGGAGCCATATTCTGTGAATGACCCTAGGATATCCTCTAGTTAGTAGTCTTGACTGGTGGCAATCAAAATGATTACCCCCCATCTGAACCTGGTTGGTCCCGAACCCTTTACACAACCTACATTTTCTTTGCTCTGACTGAAACTGTACAAACCTGGAAATATTTTCTAATTTCCTGGGAGTTGACTCTCCCCTCTATTTTTTACCCCCACTCCCCATCTCATCTTCTCCATCTATCTCTACCTCTCTCCTACTTTCTCTCTATCTCTACCGCTCTCTCGCTCCCCCCTCTCTCTCTCTCTATTGCTCCCAGTCTCTCTCCGTCTCTCTCCTGCTCTCTATCTCTCTTTCAGCAGATGAAATATTCAGGGGAGCCGGCATGCTGTGCTGTTTCCACCCACATGGCTGGTAGCTGACACCTAACGTTTCTGACTGCTGCTGCTCTGCTACCTCCTCCTACCCTCTCCTCTCCTCTCCTACCCTCTCCCCTCATCTCCTCTCCTCTCCTCTCCTCTCCTACCCTCTCCCCTAATCTCCTCTCCTCTCCTTCCCTCTCCTCTCCTCTCCTACCCTACCCTCTCCTCTCCTCTCCTCTCCTACCCTCTCCCCTCATCTCCTCTCCTCTCCTACCCTCTCCCCTCCTCTCCTCTCCTCTCCTCTCCTCTCCTCTCCTCTCCTCTCCTCTGGCTGCTCCCTACTCCCTGGCCGTCCTGGTGCGACTGAGGTCAGAAGACAGAGCCAGTCAATTTCTGCATCCCAAATGGCACCCTATTCCCCTATGTAGTGCACTACTTTTGACCAGCGCCCATAGACACAGCATTGTCTCTGCTGCAGGCTGCAGATGAGACCATGATACGATCCAGTGCACAGGAACACACCATCGATCCTCCCATCGAGCTTGCCCAATTCATCTGGTGGGAGGCCGGGTGACTAATCCCAATCCATGTGGGCCAGACAGAAATGGAGCGAGATGAGAGATTACATACAGTATAATGGAATAACAGACCAGCCCTCCAGTGTTATGACCATAAACATAGAATTACTAGAATGGAAAATGCCCCTCAGACCACAGGAATTTGACTACTGGGTACACTGAACGACTGGTAATTCTATTGCTATGTCTATGGTTATGACCCTGGGCCCTGCCTCTGCCTTGCTCCTCCACAACATAAGCATCAGAGGATCAGAGAGGGTCAGTGACTACAAAGTTCCTTCTCACGACACACAAGTCTAGGGTTGGGCCGATATGATTAAATAAAATATTGTGATATTTGACATTGACGATATATCGTGAGGTGCAGGACTATACTCTATTTGAACTTCAAAAATAAAAAAAACTGTGTAGTTTTATCTGCTAGGCTGTATCAATATGTTTAAAAAGATGTCTAAATGAATTAACAAAGCCTTAGTTTTTCAGTATACTAAGATTATTTAATAAGAATGCAACTATAATACCGTAAATAAGCCGTCTAGAATGATCTAGTCATTAACAGCGCAAAACGATTATATCGAATATCAGGATATTTGGAGTAGCACGATATCTCCCCAAATATTGCCCAACCCTTCACCAGTCATGTGACAGAGGTGTTGGATGAAGATCCTCATATTCAGCATTTTTCTGCTCACCGGAGTGAAAGGACATGAAAACACACACGCACGCATGTACACACCCACACACACACACACACACACACACACACACACACACACACACACACACACACACACACACAGGGCTAAAGGCTAACATCTGATGTCTGTTCTGAATAAGCAAACATGTAAATCGTGTTTGTCTCCAGTCCTGTCAGAAGTGTGTACAGTACAGAACACAGAGGTTGCACTGTGTTACACGCAGAGCAGACAATTCACCATGTGTCATCCGAGGAGTTTCCTATTCAACGTTACTTGATGAATAATTGATTTAAAGTATCTCTCAAATACATACAGCCTTAAAAACACAACACCTTGCAAGATATGCTTTCCCTAAGCTATGCTTACTATAGCCATTCAGAATAAAATCAAAATGTGCACTTCACGCCAACAATAACACTCTGGATATTCTACATAGCTGCATGTTCGTACAGCCCCTACAGACCATCAACAGCCTACTGATGCAGAAGTCTGACTGTCTCACATTCAGATTGCTCACAAAAAAGTATTATTATTTTTTACTACATAATGAGTACACACAATCATTCCTCAAGTCATTAACCATGACAGAGTATTCAGCAAAATGCCCTTTCACAAAATGCCCATTTATCAGCAACAACTGTCATCAGTTTTCTCTCCAGTCCTTTTCCCATGAAAGAGAAAAATACTACACAACAAAATTGTAAACATGCATAAAACATGAGAGACATGACGCTATGCAGACCCACCTTTGTTGTAAGTGCGTGTAGCCGTCCCTATCAGCTCAGTTTAGTACAGCAGGTAGGCAGACACCCTCT